>NC_140234.1:42571550-42586550 GCF_949987555.1 Borostomias antarcticus | reverse complement strand
TAGTGACCCGGGTGAGTGTGAAAGGGTGGATGATGACTAGTGAACCGGGTGAGAGCGTGAAGGGGTGGATGATGACTGGTGAACTGGGTGAGAGCGTGAAGGGGTGGATTATTGGTTAACTGGGTGAAGGGGTGGATGATGACTGGTGAACAAGGTGAGAGCGTGAAGGGGTGGATGATGACTGGTTAACATGACTGGGCCCTGTACTACGAAACAGGATTACGTTGTTAGCGTGACAACTTCAGGTTCAAGCCTGGTTTATCCGTACTACATAGGTGGTTCACTTTTCACCGTGCTATATCGCCATGGTTGTTACGGCTCGCATGCCCTCGCCTCCACAACCGCCTCCCTCTCTCCCCGCTGCGCGCTCGGGGCGTCCTACGCGCTCTACCGCACGTCGCATCGGCCCAGGCATGCGACGCTCTGGCTCTCCGGAGTTTCCCCCCACTACCGGGCGTTCCCCGTCTCCGGCCAGCTCCGCGGACTCGGCAGTCTCCTCCCACTCCGGTGACGAAGAGTCGGATCCCGACATGCCCAGCACATCGGCCCGTGCGCAACGACAAGAACGGCGCGCTCGTCTCCGACGATGACGCGGGCGCGGCTCTACTCACCGGTTTCCCATTCATCATCACCACACCTGTCCCTCGTTCTGCAATCACCTTCAACCCCTACAAGAACCTGGTCTACACTCCACTCATCGCCAGATCTTACCATAACATATGTGGTAAAGTATAGCCTAGCCTACGATTATACTTACCTGTGTTGTTGTAGTGCTTTCTCGTTCCCTGCTCGTGATTACTATCACTCACCCTGCCTCTCCTCCTCGTCTCTCCAGTATCCCGGACCCCCTCTGCTGTGTTGTACCAGCTAGCAGAGCCCTCACCCTGCTCCACCTCCGGATCCCTCTGGCTCCCTCGAGCCAAGAACATTTTTTATTATTTAGTGGCAGTTTGGTGGCTCCTATTTTTTCTCTCCCCTTATATTTTGTGGCATCCCTTTTTGTGGCTCCCCCTTTGTGTTACCTTAAATCGCCCCTCCGGGCTTAACCGTTCCTTGCCTCCTCCATTCCTGTTGCGCCTGGGTCCCACACCGAACCATCACAATGGTAAATTATGCTGCCGAGCTAACCTGCTCCGGGGCAGGTCAAGTTCCAGATTATGGATCAAAACGTATGAAGCACTGCCCATTGACCAATCAATTCACTTGGAAAAAGGTATATGGACGTTAAGATTCTATATGGAACTTCAGTGTGTGAATTAAACAATAATCTGCTGTGCGCAAACAGCGAGAGGTTCTTTACAAACCGACAAAACCCTCTTTGGCTTTCCCTGATATCATGAAAAATTGCAATGACAGCTGCTTGTGCTTGAGCCATATTTTGCCTTGTGCATTTACAGTCGTAGACTGTAGGCTATGTATGCACTGGCTTGCGTTTTATTAGTCTACCTGCAGTTTCGTGTAGGCTGTGGGTGATGCGGAGAACCATTTTTTATCCAATTGTCAAGTCTTTAATGTTGATTTATTAGACTAGCCTCCCGTTCCTAGGAACAAAGAGAATGCTACATTTTAATTGAATTGTGATAGCACCAATGCCTGACAATCAATGATGTTATATTCCTACTGAAATAGGATACTTTTTCCCCGTAGGCTTAGAGCCTACTTCTCCACCTCAAGCTTAACTTTTTCAATTTTAATAGCATGTTTTATCTCTAGTTCCTCTTGTATAGACTTCACATTGTCTACTCCAACCTGAAACTATTAAAAACTATAGCCTACATTTGCTTTATTTAAGCGTCTCCTGCCAGTCTAGGGGTGGCAGCTGAAAGAATAAGATATATTGATATAGGCTACAATTGCTTTACATGCCATAAGAATAGGCATAGCCCAATCTAGCCTTCTCGTGTTCATGTGGAGGATAATGATAAAACGTAGGCAGTATTTTTCCAGCTTTCCTTCCTGCCTTTGGCAGTAGCGACTGTGTTGCGCCTATAGTTCATATTTCTATATTATTGCTCCTCTTGTGTAAAATACGGTGGACAGAACTTGGTTGTTTGCCTTGTCCATGGCCGTGTCCGAATACCCATACTAAGGTATGCGATTGGTCATTTCGAGAAAATACATCCCCTTTTACCGTGAACGCGCTCATAGCTAGATTGGACCAGCTGGGTCGACTTAACGAGTTGATAGCCACCGTTGTGGTACTGTTTATCCGTGATTGCGGTTGTCCGGTTTACTCTAACAAGATAGCGAAAAGTTATCCTGGATATGTTGAACGAGCTTCGTAGTACGGGGCCCGGGTGAGAGTGTGAAGGGGTGGATGATGACTAGTGAACCGGGTGAGAGTGTGAAGGAGTGGATGATGACTAGTGAACCGGGTGAGAGTGTGAAGGAGTGGATGATGACTGGTGAATCGGGTGAGTGTGAAGGGGTGGATGATGACTAGTGACCCGGGTAAGAGTGTGAAGGAGTGGATGATGACTGGTGAACCGGGTGATTGTGAAGGGGTGGATGATGACTAGTGACCCGGGTGAGTGTGAAGGGGTGGATGTTGACTAGTGACCCGGGTGAGTGTGAAGGGGTGGATGATGACTAGTGAACCGGATGAGAGCGTGAAGGGGTGGATGAATACTGGTGAACCGGGTGAGAGCGTGAAGGGTGGATGATGACTAGTGAACCGGGTGAGAGCGTGAAGGGGTGGATGATGACTAGTGAACCGGGTGAGAGCGTGAAGGGGTGGATGATGACTAGTGAACCGGGTGAGAGCGTGAAGGGGTGGATGATGACTAGTGAACCGGGTGAGAGCGTGAAGGGGTGGATGATGACTAGTGAACCGGGTGAGAGCGTGAAGGGGTGGATGATGACTAGTGAACCGGGTGAGAGCGTGAAGGGGTGGATGATGACTAGTGAACCGGATGAGAGCGTGAAGGGGTGGATGATGACTAGTGAGAGTGTGAAGGGTGTTGGGGACGTCAGACTACGTTATATATATGTGAATGTGACTGTGAGTGGACGGTTAGGGCAGTGGGCAGACTCACCCGAGCTCCCTTGGCAGGGAAACACTGGCACACAGAACAATCCCGGCCTCCACAGTCTCCCGCCTGCTCGCCCTGCAAGACACAACAAGTCCGTCATTATCACGACAACACAGGTACAGCAACAACACAGCATCTTTATTAAGTTAAGGCTCAACATCCTGTCAGTCATCAAACACAGAGATACCATTCGGTGTTCATTGACACAGAGATACAAAGTTGAGTTAATTACATCATGTCAGATAGTAATAGCTCCATGGGACATTCTAAAATGCTTAATGTGGAAAAAGCATGGATAAAATGTTTTAAAAGTATTCCCAGGCAAAGGTGAACATGGTACCAGTTGAAGTAAAAATAACTTCTGCAAGATATTGTCTAGTGGTTTTAAAATGTGATTTAATTGGACTATTGATATACTGTAAAACCAGTACCGAGCTAGAGAGAACCCAAACCACTACAGAGCTAGGGAGAACCCAAACCACTACAGAGCTAGGGAGAACTCAAACCACTACAGAGCTAGAGAGAACCCAAACCACTACAGAGCTAGGGAGAACCCAAACCACTACCAAGCTAGGGAGAACCCAAACCACTACCAAGCTAGGGAGAACCCAAACCACTACCAAGCTAGGGAGAACCCAAACCACTACCAAGCTTGGGAGAACCCAAACCACTACAGAGCTAGGGAGAACCCAAACCACTACCGAGCTAGGGAGAACCCAAACCACTACAGAGCTAGGGAGAACCCAAACCACTACCAAGCTAGGGGGAACCCAAACCACTACCGAGCTAGGGAGAACCCAAACCACTACCAAGCTAGGGAGAACCCAAACCACTACAGAGCTAGGGAGAACCCAAACCACTACCAAGCTAGGGAGAACCCAAACCACTACCAATCTAGGGAGAACCCAAACCACTACCAATCTAGGGAGAACTCAAATCACTACCAAGCTGGGATGAACCCAAACCACTACCAAGCTAGGGAGAACCCAAACCACTACCAAGCTAGGGAGAACCCAAACCACTACCAAGCTAGGAAGAACCCAAATCACTACCAAGCTAGGGAGAACCCAAACCACTACCAAGCTAGGGAGAACCCAAACCACTACCAAGCTAGGGAGAACCCAAACCACTACCAAGCTAGGGAGAACCCAAATTGCGGCACGCTCACTCCCGCTGCGCTCCTCAGCAGCGAGCACCGTCACCACAGCTAAGTGCTGCTTTGACAACAAGCCCTTAACAGTGCATACCTCAAAACACATTTACCGCCAGAACCTTCAAATACACAGCCTTCTTCTGAAATATAATCACTGCTTGAAAGAAAAGCCCTAAAGTGTACCATAAAATGAAGAAACATTTTTTATACTATGTTTATGTTTAAAAAAAAATTTAACTAGCAGAGAAGGAATTACTGAGGCCTAAACTATCAGAAAATGACACTGGACACTTCAGTGTTAATAAACTAAATATAAAATATTCTAAAGAATTACATAGCATAGAATAATTATTTAACATTGACTCCTTTCACGCTATACGAATGGTTTGATATCCCATCTCCTATGCCAAACCAGCTGGTACACGTGAACCTGATGTCCCTCACCCATAATGCACGTCTCCAGGGGTGTAGAAAGTAAGTCTATGCATGTGCAAAACATCTCTTTGTGCAAATTCCTCACGCATATCCTTCTGTCCACTCAAAAGCTTTTTTATATTTTATGTTCAACCGGTGCAGCTTAATGAAAATATGATACTTATAGGTTGGTTTTGGCTGGGGTAGGGTAACTGCTCAAGGGCCCTTCTGGTGCCTAGAAACCTCCCGTCAGGGTGGGCGTGCTTTGCTGGCACTGGCGTACCCAGTACAGCCAGGACCCACCAGACGCCACTGGACATACAGGATGGGAGACTGACAGACAGGGGGACAGACTGACAGACAGAGGGGTAGACTGGCAGACAGGGGGTAGACAGACAGACAGGGGTAGACTGACAGACAGGGGTTGACTGACAGCCAGGGGGGTAGACTGACAGACAGGGGTAGACTGACAGACAGGGGGTAGACTAACAGACAGAGGGGTAGACTGACAGACAGGGGGTAGACTGACAGACAGGGGGGTAGACTGACAGACAGATGGTAGATCAACAGTCATGGGGGGACACTGACAGACAGGGGTAGACTGACAGGCAGGGGGGTGACTGACAGAGAGGGGGTAGACTGACAGACAGGGGGACACTGACAGACAAGAGGGAGACTGACAGAGAGAAGAGACGGACAGACGTACTGTACTGTACAGGCTGGTCCAACACGCAAATCCAGTAAGACCAGCTAATGACCAGCTAATGACCAGCTAATGACCAGCTAATAACCAGCTAATGACCAGCTAATGACCAGCTAATGACCAGCTAATGTTTGTAGCTGGTTCTGTCTGGATTTTTCAGTAGGGTATCTACCTTGTATTGCGGTCATCATTTAATCCAAACAATATTGTGTCACAGATAGCAAAGCACCTAGTAGCCATAGGGCGCTGTGTGAATATTTTGAATGGGAACTACAGTAGTTAGCATAAAGTGCTATGTCACGTCACAAATCATACCATTTTTAACGAAACAACTTGTCCTTATCACCCTTGCTGGAGAGAATAGACAAGAGTACACATGCAATAGTGACAATCAGGTAAATCGTTCATGAGAACATGAGTTTTAAGCATTATATTTACATTAGCAATTAGCTTCCTGCCAAAATGTGACAGTCTGGTGGTTGGGTCTTTATGTCGCCAGTCCTCAAAATACACTAGCAGTCAAAAAAAGTATTTTTTCGAAAATGTAAGTGTCACTCAATATAACAAACAACAGTTTTAGGATCACTAGTCATATTATGTTAACAAAGTAGGCATTACTTCTGTAATTGTGGTTTGTGTGTGTAGTGGACCCAGTGCTAGTCAGATTTTCATGAACCTCGGTGACGGGGTGTAGCATGGGCTAACCAAGAACCCATTAAAATTTGGAGCAGATCCAACCAGAGGAGGACCACAGAGCCGCCCAAACACAGACGCCCATTCACTCTCATTCTTTTTTTTGTATCTGATCTTGAAATTGCCATATCTTGCTGTGGGAAGATCCCAGAGACACAGGGTTTGAACTGCCATAAGGCTCTCGACCTAACGAATGCAGCAATACCAGCCATGTCCTGCTCAATACCAACCATGTCCTGCTCAATACCAACCATGTCCTGCTCAATACCAGCCATGTCCTGCTCAATACCAGCCATGTCCTGCTCAATACCAACCATGTCCTGCTCAATACCAGCCATGTCCTGCTCAATACCAACCATGTCCTGCTCAATACCAGCCATGTCCTGCTCAATACCAACCATGTCCTGCTCAATACCAACCATGTCCTGCTCAATACCAACCATGTTCTGCTCAATACCAACCATGTCCTGCTCGTACGCATGTGCATGCACAGCCACAAAATGCATTCATGCATGTGCTACATTTGCTTGTATGAACATGTGCTATATAAGTAAAATGAACTTTGACTAGAGACGGAGGTCTACCTAATATCTAAAAGACATTACATTATTGTGACAGACTTAGTCTACTGTGCTGCCTGCTCTGTAGCCTATGGGGTCCGCTGGGCAAAATCAGTTAATACAAATAAATAAATAAATAAATAAATAATAATAGTTACATGAATTTAAGTTAATCAAATTAATGCTTTTTTTCCATAATGAATTGATCGAATTAACATGTTAAATTAACACTTTTTTCCATAATGAATTGATCTAATTAACATGTTAAATTAACAGCTCAGTCTATGAGATATCTGCGAACACAACATGGTACAACATGGTAGTGGTCTCTTCATGCCCAGTCCCTAGATTATTTTTTAAAATGTATGGCCAAATTATTATTACCTCTGCCCCAGCGAAAGCACAGGGCGAGAGGTAGGCCTTAGCTAGGCCATCAACAAGGAGGGAGACCACACCAAGGATGGTCAGGTTTTATTTTCAGAACCAACGAGCGTCCATGACCCTGGGTAGGGAGGACTTGAGGACTGCTCTGTCCCTGGGTAGGGAGGACTAGAGGACTGCTCTGTCCCTGGGTAGGGAGGACTAGAGGACTGCTCTGTCCCTGGGTAGGGAGGACTAGAGGACTGCTCACGGCGTGTCCACATGCCTCACGTCCAACGCCATCCACAGAACAGAGCTGCTGTGTGACAGGGCTGCCGGCACGCTGAGCACCCTCGCTGAGAGGGACGCGCTTCAGGAATGGTAAATGGACTGCACTTATATAGCGCTTTTCCATCTTAGCGGCACTCAAAGCGCTTTACAATGGCCGATAATTCACCCATTCACACACACATTCACACACCAATGGCGGCCATGCAAGGTGCTAACCTGCTCATTGGGAGCAATTTAGGGTTAGGTGTCTTGCTCAAGGACACTTCGACATGTGGACAGTCGGAACTGGGATTCGAACCACTGACCCTTCGATCATTGAACGACCTGCTCTACCAACTGAGCTACAGCCGCCCCGGAAGGGACTGCAGGTCTGCCACACTACTGGGTGCTCGCCCAGCTAGGGACGTGTGAAACCCCCGTATATTGGCCATTGTACTGTATATTATGGATAAGTATTGTTTTGTCTTCTATTTTGAGTTTGATGTCTCAGAGGATTACCTTGAAATATTCTCATTGAAAGACTTTTTTATTTTTATTTTTTATTCAAGCTGTTGTCTTTCAATAACACCAAATTGCTCATTACCACCCACACACAAAAAAATATGTTTTTCTGTCAATGCTAAAAGTTTGTTTTGCCTCACTAAGCGTTTTCTACATAATCCCCTCATCCACATAACCCCCTCATCGACATGTCCCCCTCATCCATACGCCCCCCCATCCACACGCCCGCCTCATCCAGATGCCCCCCTCATCCACACGCCCGCCTCATCCACACGCCCCCCTCATCCACACGCCCGCCTCATCCACATGCCCCCCTCATCCACATGCCCTGGTCATCCACAGCACCAGGAGACGGGTTAAAACCCTGCCTATGTTGTCAGTCCAGGTAGGCCTGAGGTGGCGTTGCTGTGGACGAGAGGATGTCCTGAGCCAGAGCAGGATCCAGGTTATATGAGCGACACATTAGTCAGCTGACAGCCCCCTGGCAGTAATGAAGCTGCCTGCGCTCTGACCCCAGTAAGCAGTCAGCCAGCGCTTCACCGGATCAAATGTGAACATAGTGTTAGAGACCAGCAACACAGCGAAGTGTGTATCGCTATTCACAGACCGTGCAGTTTGGTGAGCGGGGAGGGCCTGGTGGGGGGGGACGGACATCAGATCAGATCACATTCTGTTCTTCTTGCAATCTCTTCACTTCCCCCCGTCTCCTCCAGACAAAACAGACAAGCCCAGCTGTGCAGACTGAATTCACCACACTGCCTAGTACTGTCCAACCACAACCACAGGCCCAACACACTCCTCCGCAAGTCTGGAACCAGTGGTGTAGTGGGGGGTATATGGAGGTAGACAGCTCTCAATTCATGTGGTCAGCCAATCCAGACAACGTGAAGAAAAACCTAGCAACCACTCCACCGAAGACGATTGTGATTGGTTTTAAGACAATACGTTTTTTCCCGAATGGTAATGAGTCCAGCCAGGCCTTTCTCCAGCGCTGACACGGCGTAAACAAAGTGTAGAGACTGCAGGGCTGACCATGAGAGACCAGTCGCCAACCGACCTACTAATGAACACACCGCCACCAATGATCTGACACAGAGATGGATCACAACAACCATACTGGAATGACTACAGTCTGCACAACACAGACCCACAGCCCTACAGCCCAAACCACTCTACTATTATAGAGCACAACACACACCCACGGCCCTACAGCCCAAATCACTCTACTATTATAGAGCACAACACACACCCACGGCCCTACAGCCCAAACCACTCTACTATTATAGAGCACAACACACACCCACGGCGCTACAGCCCAAACCACTCTACTATTATAGAGCACAACACAGCCCCACGGCCCTACAGCCCAAACCACTCTACTATTATAGAGCACAACACACACCCACGGCCCTACAGCCCAAATCACTCTACTATTATAGAGCACAACACAGACCCACGGCCCTACAGCCCAAACCACTCTACTATTATAGAGCACAACACACACCCATGGCCCTACAGCCCAAACAACTCTACTATTATAGAGCACAACACACACCCACGGCCCTACAGCCCAAACCACTCTACTATTATAGAGCATTACCACAAAGAGGAGTACTGAACAAATGCAAAATGCTGAGATGAAAGGTGTATAGCAAATACCTGTGTGAAAATACGTATGAGACTCCTGTTGTTGTGGCACAGAAAACCACCGGCATGTCAGGGTGCGTGCAATAGTGTTCAGTGATTAAATTCTTGTTGACATAAGATTGTGAAGCAGAGCAGCTCTCAACATGCTACACCAATGCTACTACTGCTGGACCTACTGCTGCTTCTACTACTGGTTATAATAATATAATACACTTATAGCTGTATGCCGACATTCCAGATGCTCAAAGCGCTATGGGAGAGGAGGGAACAGTCTAATCCACTGCTTAAGTGCAGCACCCGTAGCCATGTGTGTTTGTTGTGTCTACAGTACATGTTCATGTGGGCATACATTCACAAACAACACTGATGTACATAGCTGCCCTACATCCACAAAGTATGCAGGTTGATGAATGATAAAAAAATAAAAAAAACGCATTCATACACAGACTGCAATCAAATACATCTGGCGTACATTTCAAAGAGACAGAGGTTTATTGAGGATTTAATGATGGAAGTGTTCTCTATGACATCACCTGTGTGGGTTTGGAGATGTGAAGGCTGATTGGCTGAGTCACGTATCAGCGTGTCCGCATGCCTCACTCTCAATGCCATCCACAGATCAAACAGATTAGAGGCTGTAGACGCATGACTGAGAGCCATGGCTCCCCTATCACACACACACACACACACACACACACACACACACACACACACACACACACACACACACACACACACACACACACACACACACACACACACACACACACACCAGGTTTTTTTGTTCTCCATTCAAATTTGCGAGGCGACAGGTCATGCTGTTTTTTCCAAGCTGCCTTGGAGTTTTTATAAAATCAATTTAAGCCTTTTTATTGACTTGTTCAACTTTGTCATCCGTCCTGCAGGGGTCGCTATTTACATTATTCGCTATTTAAGAGTCTGCGGCCTTACAATGAAATCCTTGACAGAAGAAGTCTCACGTGTGCTCCCCGTTCAGTGGCGCTGTGCTCGACAAAAGATAGACCTCGGCAATGACACGTTGGAGGTCTGCACCAACAAGTTGGGGAAAACACTGGCTTCTCGCCATTCACTGCAACACAAATTGGCATCTTCTCACATTTGCCCTGTTGATGTGAGACTGCACAGGTAGTGTGGCCATACGGAAGTTGGAGTTGTGGAAAACTTTTGGCGTACACGCCGGGTGAACAACTTTCATAGGAATGAATGGGCCACCATCTTTGAGTGCCTCATCCATAGTTTAAATCAGTTAAACATCCATGGTTGCTACATGCTAGTCAGCCAGCATTCAGTGGTGCAGACAAGGTGTGTTAAAGTGGGGTGGTGTAACCGGGTGGTATTGGTAAAACTCACTCCTTAGTATAAATACTGCCCACCTGCGCTATCAAACTGCAAGCTTTTCAGTGGAGAGGTGGTGACGTGTTTGTAACTCAGAATGACCCAAGATTGAGCCCAGCAGGGCAGGTGAGGGTGAAAGCAATACAGACGAGCGACATGGTGACATCTATGACACAAGCAACAAGTAAATACAGTCAACGATCTACCACCAGATATACAATATGTAGTAAGCAGTCAAGCAAGCTACACAATTTTATTTCAATTGTACATTGAAGCCTGAAACTACAACAAACACAAATGAGAAAGAATTACTGGAAGTCAGTTGAGGTCAGGAATAATCCAGTTTTTTTTATTGATATTTTATTTTAGTTTTTGAAGACATAACATTAACCACATACAATTACAACATGTATTACAGTCAGACAACATTTTATACGCAACACAAAGACAAAACAAAACCACAACAGCAAAGGCAGGATTAGGGAGGGGAAAGGGGGAGTGTAGATCAGACATAACAATCAACGTATACAAACAAGCGTACACAACATATAGGGCCTATATACATGTATACATGCAACACATATGCACGGACACATATGTACACATATACATTAACACAAGACGGACATACATACAATACAAGCTTCAATCATAAAGAACTTCCTTGGGGAGTGTATTTAGAAATGACCTGACCTTGGACCATATTCCCTGCTCCCCTCTGTCAGCATAAGATAGATATGAGGTAGCTCCCTCCATACTGACAACATTCACAAATTCACTCAGCCAGTTATTTAAACAAAAGCAGTTGTGTTTCCTAACCTTCCAGTTCATCAAGATAAGCCGAACTGTGGATGCATATGCGAGAGAGATAATTTTCTGGGCAACTGCATTATGCAGGCCATCCGCATACTTGCCTAGCAGACATGCTGCTGGTTCCATTGTGATCTCTATGTCTAATATCTGAGAGAGTGCCACCCCAACCATCTCCCAAAGGGGTTTTACAGTTGGGCAGTACCATAGAGAGTGCACCGTGCCATTGTTCCCACATCCATGCCAGCAGAGGCCAGGCAGAGATGGATCCATTTTTTTCAGTCTGGAGGGAGACTTTTTGATTTAGTTAGTGAATATTTCCAGATATTGTCCCATTCATCAGGGGAGAGGGAGATATTGAGGTCTTGCTCCCACTTCATCTGTGTCTGGAAATTAGTATTGGGGATGGAGAGTAGAAGACGCAAATATATGTTAGAAACCAGTCCTCTCTCATCTGTAATCGTTTTAAGATCGACATCTAGCTCACCGTGGCTACCCACCAGGGTGCCGCTACATCTCAGCTTTTTAACAATAGATCTTAGTTGCATATCTAGAAAAAATGAGGAGGTATCTATTTTGAATTTTGACCTCAGTTCTTCAAATGAGATTATGGCCCCATCATCCACAATCTGTCCTACTTGGTGTACACCCTGATCTTGCAACTGTTTATTATCTAATGTGTCACCCCCCGCTGAAAAAAGAGGGTTCCTCCAGATTGGGCAGGATGACCAGGATATTCCCAGTCTCTTGTGTAGCATTTTGGCCACCTTGATAGAAAACTGTATCAATGGATTATCCAAATTGGCAATGTATTTTGGACAATACCATAAAGAGGTTAGGGAAACAGATTTACAATGTACCTTAATGATCTGTTCCTCCAGCCAGTCCCAATTAGGTTGGGACTGTCTCCTTCCATATCCCCACAACATAGGGAACCTAGCATTAAATGATAAATAATAAAGAAACATGTCAGGTACACCCATTCCGCCTTTGCTCCTCGGCATAGACATCTTCTTATGATTGACTCTAGGTTTCTTGTCTTTCCATATAAATTGGGAGAATACGGTATTAATTTCTCTAAACCAATACTAAGGAATTTGGAGGGGGATCGAGGATATAATATAAGACAACCTAGGAAGGACGTTCATCTTCAAAACATCCACCCTTCCCCACAAAGATAACGGTAAGGATGTCCACCTTTTTAAGTCATCTCTGATGTTTCTTAATACTGCAGGACCATTGGCTTCAAAAATTGCATCAATTGGAGTTTTAATATAAATAACTTAATATTTCATACCCTGAGGTTTCCAGACAAACGGTGCATCTCCTAAATGGGAAGAGCATGTATGATGATTAAATGGGATGGCTTCACTTTTATTCCAGTTGATTTTATAGCCAGAGAATAGACTGAATGACTTGATTGTCTCTAACACCTTGGGTATAGCAGAGAGCGGGTTGGACAATGTTAATAAGATGTCATCAGCATATACATTTATCTTAAACTGGTGGCCACTCAGCAAGATGTCATTAACATTCCAGGAGATTAACTTTATCGCATTGGCCATATCAGAACATATACATCATTTTAATTGCCATAGATGCTCTGTACCATACAATTGTATCTACGTCTATTCTACACTGTGGGGGAGGGGGAGAAAGGGGAGGTAAGGATACATAAAACACGCATTTAAACATACACAAAACATGAAGTTCTGCCAGCTGGGCAGACACAACAAAAGATGAAAAAAAAAAAGTAAAAGGAAAGAAAGAGGGAGAGAAAAATTCTCCTCTGTCCATGACACCAGACTGGGCTGGCGCACTATAGAGTCCTTACAACAGTTCACAGCCAGGCTACTAATTGCGCCGCATTTGAATTATGTTATGTGTAGGCTAAAGCAAGAGCGTATATAAACAAAAAATTGAAATGCAAGTAGGCCTATAAATAAAATAAAAAAGGGAAAAACACAGGCTATTGTATTGGCTTCACAGTCATTACATAAAGCAACGGTAGCAAACATAAGAGTTAATCCCAAAGTATAGCCTACTAGGTGCTGTGATAGAATTGTAGGATATTATGCATAGTTGCACATCTCATCAAGGCCTTAGGGTAGGCTAACGGACATTTGATTATGTGAGGCTTGTATCCTATGACTTGCACGCAAACAGGTTTGTATCCTATGACTTGCACGCAAACATAGCATAGTCCAAGAATATATGCTAGTCCAAGCCAACAACTTACAATGAGGGCCTGATTTGGTACATCCTCCAAACACAACACAAAGAGCCCGCATCAATTAACCCGTAGGCTATGCCGAACAGATATACTTTATACGAAAATGAATATAATTGTCTGATTAGAGCGATGTTGTCATACCTCGGGAACACTAGGCCTACCCGAAGATAGACGGGAGGTGGTCTAAAATGTAACGAAGAATCGCCTCCAGCTCCTTAGTGGCGTCAGCATTCTCCATGCCCTCCTTCAGGCCCACAATAATCAAATTATTCGGTCTGCTATATGATTCCATGTAGGACACTTTAGATTTCAGCTCATTCACCTCCTTTTGGAGGACCTGAATTCCATTGTGATCATCAAGCTGGGAATCTTCCAGCGATCCGATTAGTTTTTCCGCGTTTGCTAGTCTATTTACTAAAGCACGAGTGTCCTTTTTGATCTCCTTAAAGGAGTCACTCAGTTCATCGAAACGTTGATCTATCTTTGACATAAGGTCCTGGGCCCAGCTGGTTGGAAGATCCGACTCGGGGTCGGGTTGGTTCTGTTTGCGCCGCTGCATGCTTCCAGGCCTGGCCTAGCCTACTAGTCAATAACTATTTAAACAGATAGATCCACTTTAGTCACCTCCAAATATGGATATAACGCTCTAGTCAGCAAAACATCAAAATGCAAGCTTTTTTAAAGTATCTCTCTTTTGTGTCTTTGAAGCTGGTTGGTTATATGACAGTTTCCCATGTCTTTACACAGTCCTTTGCATTTTTATTGAACACTGCGAGGTCCTTTGAGCTGCACTGGTTGGGTAGTAGAGGGCAGACGAGGCAGTGCTGCGTTGTCTGCTCCTCTTGTCCACATTCACAGGTGTTTTGGCCAGTTTCATAGCCCCATCTGGCCATGGCAGCTTTGGATCGCCCTGTTCCTGTTCTCAGGCGGTTTAGCATCTTCCACTGGACCCATGGTGCTTCTGAGCCTGGAGGGAGGGCTTCAGAGGGAGGGATACCCATTTCAATGGGAGGGGGGTCGTCCTCAAGCCTTTTAGTCCATAGTTGGAGTCTGGTTTCTTCCTGTGATGTTGTTAGGGGCTGGACATGGCTGAGAAAGCTTCTCCTGGACTTCAGCCGTTGGGCCGGGGGTACGCGTCCATAGAGGAGGTGGCGTTTTTAAAGTTATATAAATGGAAAAGTTTGCTGGCTTGTGAACGCCGACAGACTCAGCACGCCATACTCGCTTGTCACGTGATCATAAGTCCC